>NC_141685.1:819424269-819431769 GCF_964263255.1 Lissotriton vulgaris | reverse complement strand
CACATGGAAAAAGCACCATGTGAAAGGTTTGCTGTGAAGCAGGCGCAAGATTTTGGCGCAACAGCATCCTAAAAGTGACGCACTGCGTCATTATTACCAAGCTTTTTGCAAGGGAACACCCCCTCTGCATGCATTATACCTGACACTATTTTTTAAAAAGTGACGCATCTAGGTACATGGGTCACTTTTTAAAACTCTGCGCCACATTATATCTGCATCAGGTATAATGTATGCAGAGGGGGCAATCCCTCGCAAAAAGCTTGGTAATAACGACGTACTGAAATCTATGAGATTTCTCTGCGTCACTTTTAGGATGCTGTTGCGTCAAAATCTTGCGCCTGCCTCGCGTCACTTTCATGTTTACAGATATGTGAGAAATACTGACGTATCTGTAACTCCTTGCAACATGATTCGTCATACATTAAATATGACACATCTGGAATGTCATAAGGACTGTGGACAGAAAAGTGACGCATCACACCAGCAGTGAAATAAAATGTGCCTCGTTGCACTATATTTAAAGGATGCAACAGCATCCTAAAAGTGACGCAGTGAAATCTCAAACATTTCACTGCGTCGCTATTACAAAGCTTTTTGTGGGGGAACACCCCCTCTGCATGCATTATACCTCACGCAGATATAATGTGGCGCTTGATTTTAAAAAGTGACCCATCTACCTAGATACGTCACTTTTTAAATATAACGCAACGAGGCACATTTTTTTACACCACTGGTGCGATGCGTCACTTTTCTGTGCGCACTCCTTATGACATTCCAAGTAACGCATTGCTGGAGTGCGTCACAAAAGTGACGCAACTCCAGTAATGCGTCCTTTCAAATGGGGAAAGCAGCATGTGAAAGGTCTTGCCTCAGTCTAACACCTGCTGTAAAGCAGGCACAAGATTTTGACGCAACAGCATCCTAAAAGTGACGCAGTGAAATCTCAAAGATTTCACTGCGTCGCTATTACAAAGCTTTTTGCGGGAGAACACCCCCTCTGCATGCATTATACCTGACGCTATTTTTAAAAAGTGACGCATCTAGGTACATGGGTCACTTTTTAAAACTCTGCGCCACATTATATCTGCGTCAGGTATAATGTATGCAAAGGGGGCATTCCCCCGCAAAAAGCTTGGTAATAACGACGTACTGAAATCTATAAGATTTCTCTGCTTCACTTTTAGGATGCTGTTGCGTCAAAATCTTGCACCTGCCTCGCATCACTTTTATGTTTACAGATATGTCAGAAATACTGACGTATCTGTAACTCCTTGCAACATGATTCGTCATACATTAAATATGACACATCTGGAATGTCATAAGGAGTGCGCACAGAAAAGGGACGCATAACACCAGCAGTGTAATAAAATGTGCCTCGTTGCACTATATTTAAAAAGTGACGCATCTAGATAGATGCGTCACTTTAAATATTGCATAACAATGCGCATTTTTTTACACCGCTGGTGCGTCACAAAAATTGACGCACAGGAGGCGCAAAACTAGCAGCGCAAGGCCTTCATAAATATGGTCCTGGATTTTCCCCGTGCTTCGTTGGTGCGCGTACCATGCGCTTCCCCCGCGCAAAACGAAAAAAAAAAAAAAATTTAATGCCCTGCAGGACCCTATTTTAGTCCCTACATCAAACCTAGGGGGTCAGAGGGGGTCTACTCTTCCCCCTTATGGTCATTTGCCCCTTTTTTTTTCAAACCCCTTGTGTCTCGATTTTACCGAGACACAAGATGGCGGCCGCTCCAGACTGTTTAGAATGTTTACAGACACCCAAGAGCCAATCAGCTTCCTGCGCGCAAGTCGCGTGTCGCGCCTGGAGCGCACTCCGGTGCGCGCACCGGAGAGCGCATATAGATATATATATTTTTTTTAACCTAAATTACTCAAAATCCACTGGAGCACATATCTTGAGACATAGCAAAGGCACATCGGGCTACCAGTCCCTACAATTTTGCAAAGTTTGGTGGAAATCCATTCAGCCGTTCGGGCTAAAAGTGAAATCGACCGCCCTATGGAAATTAACATGGGGAAAACGCGTTTTGGGACCCCCCTTTTATCTCGGCCCCCGCTTGACGTATCCCCCCCAAACTTTTAAGGAAGGACCCGAGCTCGACGAGGCCATTTTCAGGCAGATTCGTCAACCGGTGCCAAAGTTATTCCAAATAGAATTTTGAGATTTAACATTGAAAAAAATCCTAACTATAACTACCTAGGTTATATATATATATATATATACACACACACACACACACACACACACACACACACATATATATATACACACACACATATTATATATACACATACATATACATACACACACACACACACATATACATATACATATATATATATATATATATATATATACACACACACATACATATATATGTGATCAAGGCCTCTGTGAAGGCCGAAACGTCATGCTGTGGTGTGCCGCTTCCTCGAGGGAATAAAATCTATCGCTCACCTGCACCCGAGGTCTCCTCTTTTCTTCCTGCGCAGCGGTATCCAGTACAGGGCTCCGGGCGAGAGGTAGCAGGGATTGTTACACATATATATATATATATATATATATATATATATATATACATACACATACATACATACATACATATGTAGGAAGGTAGATACCTGACTATGGTTACCCCCGACTTTTTGCCTGGTGTTTTGCTGGTTTTCCGGCTTAGTTGACCTGGGGCCCTGCCAATCAGGACCCCAGGCCTACTGCTCTCTCTCTAAAATGGATTCCATGTACCTTAGGTACATTTCCAATTGGAACTTGGCCACCTTATCAGACCCTGTAACTCAGGGCATCGGTGTACCCAGGGCCTACCAGGGGCTGAAGCATGTATTATGCCACCCCTGGATGGCCATCTAAATCTGACACAACTGGCTGCACGACAGCTGGGGCAACGTGGCGTACTCGCCCGTTGCTGTAGGTATAGTATCCCTATACCTAACCTTAAAATGGACACTCGAGTTCCTATCAGTCACTCCTATGGCAGGCCTTGACAATCCTGAAGGCAGAGTGCATGGAACCGTGTAAATTGGGCTCTGGCACGAGCCGAGCCCGGTTGCAGCTTGCGGAACCAAGACCCAATGGCTGTTCCATGATAACGCGTATCATATCGGTAACTTCGGTATCGAATTATCAAGACATGTCGAGTAAGGTGTCATACGAATCGGGATGCTGCCCCCTCACCAATTCTGGCGACGAGGTTAGCATTCCGCCCTTCTAGAGGGACACGACATGTACGTAACTGTGAACCCCGGTTAAAGTTAACTGAAGCCTCAGCTCCACAAAATGGACGCTGCCACCACAGACACGAGTCTGACCTCATGCTGCTGGGAGTCCTTCCAGCGAGGAGAGCTTGGACAAAGGGTTTCCTGTCAAGGGCGGTGTTCGCACCGTCCCAGACAGGGTTTGTGTATTCTGGGTAGGTAGGGCTTTGCAAGAAGGTGACTGCGGAGTGGCACCCCGGTGCTCACTACGCATCTGCCGGCTAGAACCAGTTCCAGGGGCGCGCAGCCCCTGACCTGGGGAAAGTCCAGCAGGGGGAGAGGGGTGTAACTACCCCCCTTCCTGCCCCACCCCTAGGGCAGGACCTAGTCATGTACCCACCCCTTTCTTTAGGATAAAGGCCGGAGCGGGGACCCTTCCAAATTAGATCATCTTTGAATCAAGAACTACTTTCTACGAAAGGACATTCGAGACTCTTCTCAAGATTTCTCCCTTGTGGCTAAGGAGTAGTCACCCTGCATCCGCAGGCACCATCTAAGAACTCTGCGGTTTGCTGCAAGTCCTTCCTCAGGAATCCGACGACCCAGCTCGACGAGAACCGGCTTCCCTGGCACCTCTGACCTCTACCCACATCGTCAGCTCAGCTGAGATCTGCGGGTGCGACGAGACCTCGAGGGACCGGCCATCATCAAAACCTGCACGCTTTCTTAATCCAGCACGACCACCGAAGGAATCCTATATATATATATTTAAACTACTGATTAATTAATTAATTAATTATAATGTTGAATCACTAATCCAACACACATGTGAAATGCCCACTGGAGGGCTATACCAGGGTTATTCAGTGATGTTTCAAAATGTCCAATGGCTAACTGTACCCACTGGAGGGCCACACTCCCCTAGTTTAAAGCGGTTACAGTACCAACAATGGCTTTAGGAGGATTAGTAACATCTAATTCACCCTAACGCATAGTTAGCCACTATGCCCCATTAATACACAATTAACCCCTCACATGTAATCATTAACATACACAGTAAATCATAACAAAGGGCTAGACTACAAGTCCCAGAATCCCTAAACATATGTGTCAGGGAACATGTGACACATGGAGGCGGGGCAATCTTGTTGTTTGTTTGTTGGTTGCTTAAAACTGTTGAGCGATGCACAGTATACTGACCGTGAGCAAGACAGCGGACGCTGTCGAAACGCGTTGGTTTCTATATTGTTTTACAACCCCCAAAGGATTAATGCATTAAATTAATTCGAACACTTGAGAACGTCTGCAGCCTGTTCCTTTCTGCGACTCCACCTGCCCCTTGCTGGGGAAACCTGTTGAAATTGTAGCGGTCTGGCTCGACCGCGGGAGTAACGCGACCAGACACCTTGCAGCGCCTAACAGAGGGAAAGTGAGCCGCTTTGCGAGAATCGAGATATCCTCTGAGGTGCTCGCCGGTAATCGGAAGACTTCAACATTGTGACTCACCCGGCACCACACGATCATCGGAAGAAGGCATCCGGGCTTCGACCGAGGAGGGACCACTCCAAGGTAAGAAGCGTCTGGGTGCTGGAGTACGGAGATCTAAACTGTGCCGTGGGTAGAACAAAACGCAATGACAAGGGAAACACATTGAAGTGTAAACCGGCTATCTGGGGCTCGAATATTTAACCTGCATACTGAATTGCCAGATAACGTGGAAACTGTTACTGAACGCTAACAAACAATTAATGAACATAACTTTGGCAACAGTAACCAACAGGAAATACGAGAGCAGGAACAGGTTCGTTCTTTCAGAAAATATATCTGAATAATTGTATATCCACTACAGGGGGTTGGGAACAAAGGAGAAGGAAAACATGGACAGGCGGGAAGCTAAAAGGAAGGAATTAATTGTCACAATGTTTGACAAAAGCAACTCCAGTAAACCTATGGAAAGCAACAGAGACCAAGGAAAAAACGACACAAAGGAAAAACTGCGCCTTTGGGAGAAATTAAATAAAAAGGAGATAAACAAATCATGGGAACTTATCTCCTTACAAAAATACCTGGAAGTGGAAAGAGTGCCCCGTGGTCTGCGCATACTGATAATGCCGAGTCAACAGGATGTAACCAATGACCTACTTCAGGAGTGGGGAGAGCATACCATAAATTCATCATTAGGTCTGATTAAAATATTGGTAAAGCATATTGAGATAGCGCTTGATAAAGTAAAAGAAGAACTAAGAGCACTGGAAATGGAATTGGATGCATTAAAACTCAATACTGAAATGACCAAATTTAAAGAGGACCTAAATAAACAAATTGAAAAACATGAAGAGGAAGTGAGAATCAGAAAACAAACTAAATTCGAAAGGGACGCTAATGACTATGCCCAAGGGCGCATATTCACGTACGCCAGAAAATATGACCCCTTCAGACCGCCAAGATCAAACCCGGCAAGCTCATCGTCCAGCATGGCGTCACTAACGTCAGCAGACCTCAGTGAGGAAGAAGCCAACCTGGATCCCCAACAAAAGATTTTTTTAGGGGATATGCGCCTAGTCTTGTCACAACGACAATGGGAATACAGCCACGGGGCGCAAAGAAATACACGCGGCAGGGCCAGGGGGAGAGGAAGAGCATGGCAACCAAGATTCACAAAACCCACACCAGGAGGGGCTACAGGAGAAACAGTTACAAACGAAAAAATCGGCACGGAAACCAGATTGATGAAACAAAAGAGGGGGAAGTAAATGAGGAACTACAGATAATCAACTTATCAGGAACGGAAATTTCTGAGGCAGAAACCTCTTTACTTAAAAAAGGAATAAACTTTTGCCCATCGGCACATATAGACATAGCCCAAACAAGGATTGACCTATACCTGTATATCCGCAAAATCAAGTTAGCTAAATTCTTCACTGAGAGGGAAAATAAACCCAAAATACCGAAAACTCAACCCAAACCAATATCAACATTATTGGCAAAAGAATCTGAAGCGTACTTAACATTATTAAACTTAAATGCGGAAGAGGATATGGATATCAATCTGGAATCAGCAATAACACAGTTGGGAGCAGGAACTAGCGGTTTCAAAGCAAAATCCAAATTCTACCCCCAATTAGCCCCAGGGAACAAAATCGACTTATTCCAGGAAGCGGTCATTCATGACCTATACAACATAAAACCGAAAAACAACAATAATGACAACCTCTCCAAAAATGAAAGGCAAGCTCTGGCATCACTCAAAACCAAATCAAATTTTGAAATAAAAATGGCCGACAAGGGCGGGAATATCGTCCTATGGGATCACCAACTATACATTGAGGAAGCCATGAATCAATTGAATAACTCAAACTATTATGAAAAATTAGACATTAATCCGACTTATGACAACAAGAGGATCCTGGACGGAAAAATAAAGCAATGGGAAAATGCATCATTATTAGACTCTGATGAGACCAAATACCTAACGGTAGATTTCCCGAAAACAGCGACGATATATTTCCTTCCTAAGATCCACAAAAATGCCACGAAGCCACCAGGGAGACCTATAGTGTCGTCAAATGGTTCCCTGCTTGAACCTCTATCTAACTTCATAGACTTTTTTCTAAATCCTCACGTGAAACAACTCAAATCATACATCAGGGATACGACGGATTTTCTATGCAACCTAAAGCTCATCACATGGCAGCCGGAATTTATAATGATCACAATGGATGTGATTTCATTATACACGAACATCGACAATGAGATGGGTCTAAATGCCTGCAAACATGTCTTTCAGGAACGCAATATACATTACGCCAACCACAACAACATGCTGATGGATATGACACAATATCTATTGAACAACAACATCTTCTTATTTGGGGACTCAATATACAGGCAAAAGAATGGAGCAGCTATGGGCTTCTCCTTTAGCCCAAACTATGCCTGCACCGCCATGGGCTGGTGGGAAGAAACAGTGGCATGGAATACCAAACTAAACCAGTTCACAAAGCACATCATAATCTGGAAAAGATTTATCGATGATCTGTTCTTGATATGGAACGGTGGAAAAGAAAAATTCCTTGAATACTTTGAAATATTGAATTCGAGCTCACCAGGTATAAAATTCACTCACAACATCAGTGCTAGCGAAGCTATCTTCCTGGACACCGAAGTCTATATCAAAAACAACAGAATGGAAACCACCTTGCATCGGAAAAGTACAGCCACTAACGCAACACTTGAAGCCACCAGCTTCCATCAACGATCCCTGAT